>NW_024065945.1:463876-467894 GCF_011947395.1 Colletotrichum karsti
TAATCTCTTAATATTCTAGTTGCCTAGATAGGTCTTTATCCTCTTCTTCCTTAAATAAGGTGCTATTAATATTAAAAGTTATCTAAAAGACTTATTGCTTAAGTAGAGGATCTACTTATTATCCTTTTAGGATTAAGAGGGTGAGGTCTATCTCTTAAGTAAACTCTCTTCTAGCTTATTCCTTTAATTAGTTTACTAGTTCTAGTTATTAGTTTTAGAGTGCTTTATTAAGTTGCTCTATAGGTTTATAGGCTATCTTACTATTTCCCTTATATCCCATAGTAAGGGTTTATTTATTAGTAAGGCTTATAGCCTTATATCCTGACCGGTTAGAGGGTTCTTTAGGGTACTATCCTATATATTCTTTAGAGTCTATATATACTCTATAGTTATTATTAAAGTAGGTAGTCTAACTAAGTTATTTATAAGGTACTTCCTTTATTATAATATTAGCTTATTAGGGTTATTTAGGTATAGACCTAAATTATTCCTTCCTTAGGGATCTATATTTATTTATAAGATATCCCTTCCTTTAGTAGTTATAGCACTAGATATATTTCTTTCAGTTATTATTCCTGGGTGTATTTAGGTTGTTGTCTTTCTGGGCTATACTAAGGTCTATAGGTCCACTATAGTGACCATAGGAGGTACTATACTAGTTGTTATTCTAGTAGTTATAGTTATTCCGCTAATAGTTAAACTATTATTATAGTTGCTATTAGTACTTATATCCTATATTGGGGTTCTAGCGTTTCTCTCCTTTTTCCCTATATTATTTAAATAGTTAGTTATTAATCTTAATAGTATACTTAATATAGTCTAGGAAGCTAGGGGGGGTATTAACTTTAGCTATTTTATCCTTAACGTTATCCTTAAGACCTTAGTAGAAAGTAAAGACCTTACTTTTATTAGTTATATAAAGTCTAGCTACTAGTTATTAGAATTTAGCTATATATAGTATAGCTAACTTAGTTTATTATAGGCTTAAGAGGTCTCTCTTAGCTTATTATTTCTTATTAGGGTTGAGGAAGAGTAATTTAAGAGCCTTTATATAGCTTATAAAGCTAAAGAAGATATTCTTAACTTCTTAGTTATACTTCTTAACTAGGTTATTAAGCTATTCCTATTAGAGGGGTTTAAACTATATAAAGGCTTTTCCCCTAAGGAAGGTTATAGCGTAAATAACTTATTTAGTATCGTTCTAAAAAGTATTAAGGTAGAAAGCCTAATAGGTTTATATCTAGACTAAGTATCCCTTAAGTTATCTAGGGGTTCTATTAAAAGTAGTAGGGGTATTAAGCTTGAGGCGTTCCTATCCTTTAACTAGGGCTAAAATAACGTTAATAGCTACCTAGAGGGTAATAACTTCTTTCTTAAGTTTATAAGTACGTTAGGCCTACTCCTAAAGTTCCTTTAGAGCAATAGCGTTCTTATTAAATAGGTTTTATATTTCTTAAAAGTTATTCTTAGTTTTCTAAAGCTCTTATTTAAGTTTATTATTATTATTATTACTCTTAGTATTATCTCTATTCTTTATCTTCTAATCTCTAAGTTCTTAAGCTAGGCTTTAGGGAGCTTATCCGCTAGAGGCTATAGAGGAGGATCTAGGGGTAGGGGATTTAATAGAGGCGTAAGAGGACATCTTATCTATACTATTTAGTAGTATTAAAGGTTAACTTACTAAATAGGAGCAATTAAAGTATTATAGTTAGCTAATCTAATAGTAGGGTCTACTAATAGAAGCTAAGGGATAATACTAATAAATAGTAATATATTATTATAAGGTTATTAGTATAGTTCTAAATAGATTAAAGTCTTAAGGGTTATAGTAATTAGTTATAAGCCTAATAAGATATTTATAGTATAAGATATACTAAAAGTATCTAAGGGATAAATATAAAGTTAATTACTAAAGAGCTATAGAAGTCTATCCTTAAGTTAGGCTTAAGTCCATCCTATATATAAGTCCCAAACCTGTTCCTTTATGCTGCCTATATTGAATATCCCAGATATCCAATATATTCCAGAATAGTTAGAATATCTCACATATTAAACATATTATCCTACAGTTATCCTTACCTATACTATTCCTAGGGTTACGTGACTTATCTATAGTTCTTCCGTTCTAAGGGTTCCTAATTATCCTTATGTCACTAGGTTACATATATCCCACGTTAGCCGCCAAGAGCCTGGCGGGGTTGTGTTGGTAGCTAAGCCCAACGGGTCGTAACATATATGCCCCTTAGAGCATAATAGGTACGCTACTATATCTGGTATTATCTAAATTTTAGTATCTATATAATATCTAGTACTAAATCTAGTAACTATAATATTAAAGGCTACTTAATAAATAGCCTTAGCTATTTATACCGCCTTATTAATATTATATAGGATATACTTAGGGATTAGGAGTCTAGCTTCTATAATGCCTATATATAGGATGAGATCCTTATATCCTATAAGTACTATAGGCTAAGATTAGAATATCTTAGTAACTTCTATACTATACTATTATTAAAGGCTCTTAGACTAATTACTTAGGAATATTAGCTTACTAAAAAGGCCTTACTAACTAGGTAAAACCCTTACCTAGTTACTCTTAGTAACTATACTAATAACTATTTAGTCTCTATATAGCATAGCATCCTATACTACTATAAGATCTATAGTAAGCTTATTAAGGGAATAGTATTTATAAAATAGGAGGTTTATCTATAATAGCGGCTTTAGGAGACTACCTCATAAGACCTATACCGGTATATTCTTAATCCTAAGATAGCTATAGCTCTCTATAGTCAGCTAAGGAATAATACCTAGCTAGTCCTACCCCAACTCGCTATTATAGCCTAGGGCTAGTACTAAAAGAGTGCCTTAACTATAAGCTAGCCCTTAATAGCATAAAAGTGAGGGCGCCCTCCTAGGTTAAAAAATAAGTTAATAGTAGCTTAAGATGCTAAGTAGTAAAGCTAGGTAACTACTATCTTATTATCTTAGCGTTAAATAAGGAGTTAGTTAAGTAAACTTAGTACTAGGAGGGCTATAGGCGAGCGAAGTAGTGGGAGGCGTCTATAGCTAAGTATTTATTAGAGAAGGAGTTAGTGGGAGATATTATTAAGTAGTTTATAGATATAGAATATAAATATATATTTAAGATTTATAAATTAATAAGACTAATATAAATTAAAGGTTATAGTTAAGATTTATAAAGTTAGCTAAAGTAGTTAGTTTTATAAATCTTAAATATAGCTAGAAAGGAGATAAACTAGATATAGGAGTAAGACTTACCGCCTTCCTAAAAGGCATTTAAGCGATCTAGTCTATTAAGGTGCTTCTCCTAAATGGAAGTACTTATAGAGCTTCAATTTTTAAGCTAATAAGGAGGTAGAGATTATTATACGTCTAAGAGAGCTATACGTCCCTATTAATTCGTTATGCGTCCCTATCAATTGCCATATTATAATAAGTCTTTATACCTATAAGCTTCTTTAACTTAAATATAATAGAATACTATTTACTTTTATATAGCTAATAGAGGATTATTCCTATTATAAAGCTTAAGGTATTTGTATATATTACTATTAAGAGGAGTAAATTAAAATATTATAATATAAATACTTTTATAAATACTTAAATAAATTTATAAAAAGCTATTTCTACTCTATTTAAAAGATATAAATAGCTTATTTAGTTTCTCTTTAACTTATCTATTAGAGGGCTTATAATCTTAAAGTAGTTTTTAATAAATTAATAATAAAATCTAATAAATCTTAAAAATATCTAAATATTTTTAATATTATATAAAAATAACTACTTTATAATAACTTAAATATAATCTTACTCTATAAATATATCCTTAAGAATAACTATATAGCTTAAAAAGAATATCTCTTATTAATAGAATTTATATTTATCTTTATTAAGATATAGCCTCTATTATTATAACCTCTTTATAACTTTATATATATCCTCTTCATAAGCTATATTATTATTATTAAAAGTTAAAATATTATTTAGATAT